>NC_069130.1:20711791-20734291 GCF_026914265.1 Mya arenaria
TTTACAATGGTCGGGCTTGTCTATGCATACTACTGAACGGTCGGGCGTACCTATGCATACTACTGAACGGTCGGGCTTCTCTATTCATACTACTGAGCTTTCGGTTGTACCTATGTTTACTACTGAACGGTCGGGCTTGTCTATGCATTTTACAGAATGGTAGTGCATACCTATGCATACTACAGAACAGTCAGGCGTACCTATGTATACTACTGAACGGTCGGGCGTACTTATGCATACGATGCATACTACAGAACTGTCGTGCTTGTCTATACATAGTACAGAACGGTCGGGCGTACCTATGCATACAACAGAACAGTCGGGCGTAACCATGCATACTACAGAACGGTCGGCGTACCTATGTATACCACTGAACGGTCGGGCGTACCTATGCATACTACAGAACGGTCAGGCGTACTTATGCATACTGCAGAACGGTCGTGCTTGTCTATGCGTACTACAGAACGGTCGGGCGTACCTATGTATACTATAGAACGGTCGTGCGAACTTATGCATACTACAGAACGGTCGTGCTTGTCTATGCGTACTACAGAACGGTCGGGCGTACCTATGCATACTATTGACCGGTCGGGCATACCTGTGTATACTACTGAACTGTTGGGCGTACTTATTTATACTACAGAATGGTCGGGCGGACTTATGCATACTATGCGTACAACAGAACGGTCGGGCGTACCTATGCATACTACAGAATGGTCGGGCGTACCTATGCATACTACTGAACGGTCGGGCTTGTCTATGCATAGAACAGAACGGTAGGGCGTACCTATGCATACTACAGAAGGACCGGGCGTACCTATGCATTCTACAGAATTGTCTGGTGTACCAATGCATACTTCAGAACGGTCGGGCGTACTGGTGCACACTACAGAAATGTCGGGCGTACCTATGCATACTACAGAACGGTCCGACGTACTTATGCATACTACAGAACAGTCGGGCGTACCTATGCATAGAACAGAACGGTCGGGTGTACTTATGCACACTACAGAAATGTCGGGCGTACCTATGCATACTACAGAACGGTCGGGTGTACCTATGCATACTACAGAACAGTCGGGCGTACCTATGCATAGAACAGAACGGTCGGGTGTACTTATGCATACTACGGAACGGTTGGGCGTACTTATGCATACTACAGAACGGTCGGACGTACTTATGCGTACTACTGAACGGTCGGCTTACTTATGTATACTACAGAACGGTCGGGCATACCTATGCATACTACTGAACTGTCGGTCTTGTGTATGCATACCACGAAACGGTCGGGTGAATCTATGCATACTACAGAACGATCGGGCGTACCTATGCATACTACAGAACGATTGGGCGTACCTATGCATACTCCAGAACGGTTGGGCGTACCTATGCATACTACAGAACGGTCGGGCGTACCTATGCATACAAGAGAACGGTTGGGCTTACTTATGCATACTTCAGAACAACCGGGCATACCTTTGCATACTACAGAACAACCGGGCTTACCTATGCATACTACGGAATGGTCGGGCTTACCTTTGCATACTACAGAATTGTCGGGCTTACCTATGCATACTTCAGAATCGTCGGGCTTACCTATGCATACTACAGAATATTCGGGCGTACTTATGCATTCTTCAGAACAACATGGCCATACTACAGAGCGACCGGGCGTACTTATGCATACTACAGTGTCCATAACTCCCGGTAGTACATATATATGCACGCTGCAGGGTGCCCGGGCGTACCTATTGCGATTGTCCGATTTTGCGTATCAGCCAATTTGGTTCTTTTCTAATTCAGTTAGATGACGCTCACTCCGCCCATTCTTATTCAGTAAGCATTTACACATTATAACAAATTAGTCATATAATTGTGATGAAAACCGAAAGTTCCATTACTGACCAATATGTGCTTTATTTGGCTTGTAATGGTTCACTCCGATCATATTCTTTGTATATGAAGTAAAATAACTGAACATGTTTGTAAGTTTTTATACCTTAAATGGTTCTGAAATGAACTGTTCCAATTACCAGTATAATATATATAACAGGGATTATTGTCATATGGAGCCTTAGAGGCCAGAATTGCCTTCGTTGTTCTCACATAGTTCATGAGGATCGTCACCCTTGATAGAGAATGTAGGCCAAACTTCCTCGACATGTTGTGCGAAGGTTCAATTAAACATTAGTCAAATGAAACTTTTACAATAAGGACTTTTGTCATTTGAGTTCATGAACATTTAAATAAGGTAACTAATTCAACGAAAACTAAAGGTCATTCGTGTAGTTAGTAAAGCATTGAACTAACATCAACCTTTGGGCGACACGATAACACGGAATATGACCGCATATTGCGAAAATATTTGAGGAAATTTCGGAATCTTTTAAGTTGAACAAATTAATTTTTCTGTTAAAACATATTCCATTCTTTACATTTATGAATTCTTATCTGTAACATATATCCATGGTAAGAAAATAATTAATAAAACATAATGTGAGCCCAAAGGTTGTTTTTATTATAAAATTATTTTTTTTAATTTGTGATTTTTCCTAAACTTTATATCCTGCTGGTCAGTGCTTAATGACTGAACCTTTTTAAACCGTTCAAAACCGTTTGCAAAAATGTTTTTTTAATTTAAAATTATTTGGAAAGAGAAAAACACAATTACTTTTGGGCGACACAAGATATATCCTTTGGGCGACACGATTCTCCCAAAGGTTGCAACAATATTACCCAAAGTTTTCATTGGTCTAAATACATATTTAGACCAATATATATTTAGACCAATATATATATATGCACGCTCCAGAGTACCAGGGCGTACCTTTCGCGGTTTTGCGTTGTCAATGTATCAGCCAATGTGGCTGTTTTCTAATTCAGTTAGATGGCGCTCACTCCGCCCATTGTTATTCATTAAGAATTTAGTTCATGTCATCTAACTATTACTTAGAGCTTTGTGCTTAATTAACGACTTTTTCATTTCTTTTGCACGATCACGTAGAATAAATGCAAGACTGCGATTTTGCAATTCCGTGAATCGTGTTAGAAAACTGTCAACATAGTCTGAATTACCTACAAAACCCTGGGTGAGTTTTAATAAAAAAAATGTTAGTTGTCTTAAATTTCTCAACAACAGTACCATTTGTGTACGTGTCTGCAAAATGACTTGAGTTATTTTGTTTTCGAATTGATCGCTTTCATTGAAGAACACAAAAGAAACTATAAACTTACTTAATTATGCAGTTTTCCGCTTATTCCAGCAGTCCACAGATTTAAGCACCGTCTGTCTAACGTACCACCCAGCTATGGTAGCCTCCGCAGATAGATCAGAGACAAATATACCCGGGCAACTTAAATAGTAATATATTGAATGGCTCGTTGAACAACCTCGTTTCGAAAGACGATATAAAGGATGTTCACGTCATATTATATGCAAACAGGCCACGTTCGTCCTTGACACGGATGAAAATCACGCTCTGTTATAATGTTAGTAACACTGCAGACTTAAATTTCTAAATAAACTCTTATACAGCAAAATTACAAAAACGTTGACATCAACTCATTTCAACAGTTTTCATAAAGTAGACGATATGTTTTGTCCGCTTACATTTCAATCGAAAGGAAAGGTTGTTGGTAGGATTATCTGAAGCTGTTTTCTTTCTATCCTAACTGCGATATATACAATTATATATGGTTATAACTTTTCTTATATCTTTTGAGGAAGCACATTCGGCGGTGGAAAGTCGCCTACACCTCGTATGGAAAGCCATGCTTAAGAAAAAAAGGCTAATGTTAAATGGTAAACTACGGATTGTTTTTTTGTCATAAAACAACACCTAAAGTACTAAGAAGTGAAACCACGCCAATAGAAATAAGGCTACGTCTACTTGATTTGACTTACAGTGTCACTTGACCTTTTTGTAAGGGGCTTCGACAAGTATGTAGAAGCAGACAATAATAATACAAAATTAATACTGGACACTCAGATTAAAAAAATGCATGGGGCATGGTTAAACATAGCAATAAAAGCAAGTATACAGGTGAACACCGCTTTTCCGAACACCGTTTATCAGAAATTATCGCTATTTCGAAATATTTTTTTTGTCCCGATTTTATTCCTTCTTTGTTAAACTTAATTTTTGATCTTTAATCCGAAATCGCTAGTCCGAAATAATCGCTATTCCGCAGTAAAAACTACGGTCCCGATTTGGTATTTCACACCTAATTACACTTTAAAAATATAACAGGCATTCATAGAAATATATTTAAGTTAGAATTGAGTAAGTTTTAAAGTTTTAGATAAACGCAAAGTAGGTTCGTTGAGAAAATAAACAACCGTAGGTCGAGTTAGTATTGTTTTTATGTCTGATTATGTTTAATAAGGAACAAAAAAGAAATGAATTGCCTGGTTGATGTTTTTTGGGGGTATGAACGCAGTTGGGCTTGTTAAAGTGTGTGGAGTCCGAAGCCACACTGCGTTCATATCCTCGACATCAATCCCGCAGTTTATTACTCATATTTACACCAATTATAGTTAATTATTTCAGTCAAGATTTTATGGAAAATATTTCATTTTATTTAGAAAATCTCTTCAGTCATTCTGTCTCACCCATTCTGTATATGGAATGACCCGACCAAAACCGGAAACAGTTTATCAAATTACGTCACGCAGGAAAACAACAAGCACTTTAAATTACGTTCAAACGTAAAATTGAAACACTAGTAACAGCAATACATTTAACCTATCATATATAACACTTTCTAACACTTTCTGATGATTCATATTTTTCGGGGCCTGCTGACAAATTACAAACAATAACAAGATAATTTTCAATGCGATAATTCGCGATGGAACATATCCGATGTTGCGTTCATCGGAAACTATTTGCATTCATTTGCCAAAAGGCAGTTGATTTAAGGGACGGAAGTTGAGATGTTATACATAATATTATGTGAACCTCGCTCGTTGCGCAGAGCTTATATCCTGTGAAAAACAACTAATTGAATTATTCATAAATTACGAAACACTATGATACATTAAAGTTAAGTACATACAGAAAACAGGGGTAAGTATATATCGCAGTCTAATGCCATGACCTATTACGATTATATATGCCCAACATTGTGAGCGTTGAAAGGCAGTTTCACATCAAATGTATCGTATTGCATAAATATAACGTGATGCAGTTCACATTTACTAAAAACCGGATATTGGAAAGAGACTTATCTTTAAGTTCATTCCATAGTGTAAAGGTGGTGAAGAAAGCAAAATATGAAAGCGTTTCGAAACTGCATGGTTTATTTAGGTCTGGGGAAAATTGTGTGCATTAGTGAAGCATACATCCGTTGCGGCGGTGTTGCGACATATCTTGGGGTAATAAGGAATTGACCTAAGTTTACAAAATTTTGGACCAAAAAGCATTTGCATTTATACGAAATGTTTGGCCGACAATATAAATATGAATTTGTGGCACAATGACCTAGACTCAGCAATCAATAATGTCTTGTGGGTTCTTGAAGATATATTTTCAAATGAGAAATATGTTAATAAAATAATGAAAAATGGTGGAGATTAAACTCATTTCCTGGCTGCAACAATGCAAAGTTATTTCTTAAATAGCCTCAATCACAACAAAGCTACAATATATTTTGATTTAGTAGTGTTGACAAACATTTCATTTTGTATACATCATTTCCGACAAAATCCAAATTCTCAGCTAATGAATAGTAACATTTACACGTGTGACAACGGACGTTTTGATTATGTTTGCTGATTATCGAATCAAAAAACATATAAAAAATGTTATGATTAAACATTTTATGTTTAAGTCCTTTAAACGACTTTTGCACTGTGGAATATTGTGGAGTTAGAATTGAAGAATATATTTGACATTTGTATTAATCAGTCGACTTTTGGCGTTTAGGGAACAAAATGAACATCAAAATATTCAATAAAGTTTCCTTATCACCCAATGCTGTGGCATAGCAAAGTAATGAAGATTTAACCTCACAACAGTCTTTCTAAAATGCTGTCCAGCCTTTTTTATGATTTAGAATAAGTAACCTGGCGATGTCGAACCAGAAATCGTCTTGGCTTGAGATTGGATCATTATGCACCAGTCAATTGTAACCACGGCCCCCATGTCTGGGGGTATATCGGGAATAGTCGGAGAAATGGGCCGTGTTTTTACTTTTCATATGGCCCTGCAGTGCCGGGTCTTCGCAGAAAATATAGCGTGGATGGGGCTTAAAGCTGCACTCTCACAGATTTACCGTTTTTCCAACTTTTTTATTTTTTGTCTTAGAATGAAAAACATTTTGCATAAATATCTGCAAGCCAGTGATATAGGACTGCTGACAAAAAATCAGATCGCATATTTACATATTTCCATTCAAAAATTGCTGTTTTATGGCTTTAACCGTTACTAACGGTTTAAGAAAAATGCAAAAACATCAAATATTTGGAACGGAAATATGACAATCTGCGATCCGATCTTTAGTCTGCAGTCTTTTTACACTGGATTGGAGATATTAGCGCAAATATTTGCTCGTTCCAAAACAAAAAATAAACAAGTTGTCAAAAAGTTCAATCTGTGAGAGTGCAGCTTTAATCTAATGTCTTTAAGGTGCGGAGGCATTTGGCGGTTATTTTACCATCAGTTCATCCCCGCAGAGCGTGGAATTTAGCCAGAGTTGGCTGGACCGAAAGTAAAAGTACCGCTATTCCCTGGACCAGGGGGGGGGGGGGCGTGGTTACGATTGACTGGTGCATTAGCTTGTGTATTCAGATTCAGGGTTTTGGTGTGCAGTTGACAAATTAACTTTAACCTGATAGTAAAACCTGCTTCTTAATAAGATGATCCCTTAGTAAGGGCAATCCAACAAGTCCTTTAAGGAAAAAAATATAAGTTATACTTGGCAATCTAAATCAAAGATTTGAAAAAGGTAACCTGTATCAATAAATGCGTGTATACATAAATATCTGTGCAAATCTTTATGTATCATCCAAATATGAGTACCTTGCAAGGTGAATGTTATTTGTTAAAATTATACTAAGTGAGCTTTCAAGATTAGCTTTCCAATCGCATACACAGTGCAGTTTGAAACCTGGATAATTATAACAAATCTTGGTTGAAGACCATTACTATTAAATATTTGATAAGCCACATACATTATAAGGTGCAGTTTAAAGAGGGCTGTGTACTCAGTATGATGAAAAAGCGAAAATAAAATAAAATTGTCGAAAACTGACATAAACTTGGTATCGATGTGTACAATGCATTTAAACTTACTAACTGACGTTCCACATAGTTTACAAATAATTTATTTATAGCAGTTATTTTGTATTTTTCCTTTAAAAAAGATTACTAAGTATGTCTTACGAGTAAAATTCATTCCTTATGCATGATTTGCTAGTCGATGTTATCACATGAAATTACCAAGTTAAGTTTATATCTGAAATATTCCACCCTGTAAGAGTAAGTCTTCGTAGCATAGTGGATACGACACTTAACTGCATTTTTGGCAACCCCGGTTCGAACCTGGTCTCCGTCTTGATTTTCTTTTACATTTTGTTATTATTTTTTACAATTAATATATCAAACAGTAAAACATTTTATTAAAAAATTGCCTTGAGATTCGTTACAGAAAAAAAAACTGTTTTGGAACCGTTTTTTCGCTAGTCTGTGGAACAGTCACTTTAATCAACAAAGTGAAGCCAATGCTGTATTAAATTTGAGACAAACAAAAAGAAGACAGTACAAAGTTCACAAACTGTGAGAAATGTGAGAAAAATTTACAAAATTTATAAATTTGCATGCGATTTAGACAATTTTAATGCCCTTTAACGTTCCCTTGAATTATTCCTGTCATAGTTTAAACTCATAATCAAATTATGCACTGCATTCGAAATAATTTTACACAGATGAAATTGTTTTCGTAAAGTTATACACCGACCTATGATTGACAGAATGTACCCCGGTTTCAGAGGCAACACTGGTTCTTGTGTACGTATAATATCAAAGTGCCATCGGTGTGAGACCATTATATGAGTGGGGGATGGATACCTTGTTGTCAGGATTGATTGCAATTCTTGCGCGTTAAAGTATTGTCTAAAGCTACTTGGCAAATGATATATATATTCGACATGTAACATTATGTCGCTAGTTGTATTTGTTCAAAAAGTGTCATGTTTTCAGGGACGGCAAATGGGCACACTACAGAAATGATTTGGCCATAGATGGGCTATTCATGGTAGGAAAAAGGCCTCAAAGCAATGACGTGACCGGGTATATAGTTGCGGTTTCTTCCGGTATATTATCATTCATGAGAATCTGTCTTCAAATCGTGATTGCATAAATGTCAATCTATACAGCAAAATCGGAGAAACATATTTATATAAAACACCTGACAGCACCTTTTCAGACTATGAATAGCCAAAGTGTTTTCTCTGGAGAGGATCCTCATTACCATTTACTAATAAATAGTTCGGTTCTTGAGGTTGTGGCGCACGTCCAAAAGTGCGCTACCGAAGTTGCACCAAATCCTAGACCCGACCCTGATTTATACATATCAACTGCGTAAATGCAATTTTTGTACAAAAACAAGGTTATTTATAACTGGTTTCATGGAAAGATGTAGAATGCAAATCGGTTTCTGTGAAAGCGCTTAAGCCAAGGTTAGTAATTTGGTAAAACTGTTTTGAGTGTGGATTTCATCGAATTCTTGTATTCCTCGATGGGTGTCACCCGAGACGGAGCACTTAGTTTTATCGCGGAGACACATACCTTGCCTATACAAGGTATCGTCTACAAACCATTTGTTCCCATGGCTGGTTGGGGGTCTTTCAATACATGTAGAGATCAAGACTATAATAAAGTTTGTATTGTCTAAAGCTACTGGGCAAATGAGCTATATATTCGGCATGTAACAATATGTCGCTAGTTGTATATGTTCAAAAAGTGCCCATGTTTTCAGGGACGACAAATGGGCACACTACAGAAATGATTTGGCCATAGATGGGCTATTCATGGTAGGAAAAAGGCCTCAAAGCAATGACGTGACCGGGTATATAGTTGTGGCTATCAATACTCATAAGCGAAAGTCAATAGTTTCGTTTTGTTTCTTGCTTGGTTCATAAGTGTCTCATGAGAAAGGAGAAATATATTTGTCAAAAGTCGAATTTGTTTAGAAGCTGTTTAAATATTAATAAAATGACACTTCAAAAAAACAAAATTATGCACGAAAAAAACGGCTTTCTTGGAACGCTATTTTAGGAAACACCGTTTCTGCTAAACCATCCCATCACAGCTTTGACCGATATTTTCAATTCTATGTAACAGCGTTCGTGGAATGCTATTTATAGATAATCCGGTTACCTTATCATCAATGGAATGTATAACTGCAATACGATATCCAACAACTGTATACCATTTAAAAGTATTATAATGGTTAGATTTATGTTTATTATACAGTTCAAAATATCTGTCTGACAATCATATTTAATATCAGTTTATTTTGCTATACTTCTTCTCTTAATTTCACTGCAATCGCTTATTCGCTTATTCCATGCTTCAAATACCTTGTAAGCTTAAAGACGATATGACAATTATCATGAATTATCACTTATGTTTGTTAAGCTAATGTTCTGACACCGATTTCTCAACTTGCCAAATTAGTTATTTAAGCTTGATTTTGCAAAAGAAAAACTATTTATCATGATTTTCATTACATCATTTTCTCCTAGAGATCTTAGTTAATAGAGACAAAAGCTCATTTTGTACCAACACAAAGTAAGAGTTATAAGTACATCACAAAGCGCTAAAGGCCTTCCACAGTGCAAAAGATGTTAAAAGGACTTAAACATAAAATCATAACATTTTTTATTTAGTTTTTAGATTCGATAATCAGCAAACATAATCAAAACGTCCGTTGTCACACGTGTAAATGTTACTATTCATTAGCTGAGCATTTGCATTTTGTCGGAAATGATGCATACAAAATGAAATGTTTGTCAACACTACTCGATCAAAAATATATTGTGGCTTTGTTGTGATTGAGGCTATTTAAGAAATAACTTTGCATTTAATCCACCATTTATTATTATTTTATTAACATATTTCTCATTTGAAAATATATCTTCAAGAACCCACAAGACATTGTTGATTGCTTAGTCTAGGGCATTTTGCCACAAAAGCATATTTATATTGTCGACATTTTTTTTTCGTATAAATGCGAATGCTTTTTGGTCCAAAAGTTTGTAAACTTAGGTCAATTCCTTATTACCCCAAGATATGTCGCAACACCGCCGCAACGGATGTATGCTTCACTAATGCACACAATTTTCCCCAGACCTAAATTAACCATGCAGTTTCGAAACGCTTTCATATTTTGCTTTCTTTACCACCTTTACACCATGGAATGAACTTAAAGATAAGTCTCTTTCCAATATCCGGTTTATAGTAAATGTGAACTGCATCACGTTATATTTATGCAATACGATACATTTGATGTGAAACTGCCTTTCAACGCTCACAATGTTGAGCATATATAATCGTAATAGGTCATGGCATTAGACTGCGATATATACTTACCCCTGTTTAAGTATGTACTTAACTTTAATGTATCATAGTGTTTCGTAATTTATGAATAATTCATGGTAATATAACCTGTATCCAACCCCATTGGTACTTAAATACATACGACATTGACTTTACAATGACGCATGGGGGTACTTATGTTGGTGTAACCTGTTTCCAAACCTATTGGTTCTTAAATACATACATTGAATTCACAATGACGTATTTGGGAAATTATATATGTTTTAAGCTGTATTCAAACCCATTGGTTCTTAAATACATACGACAGTGACGTCACAATGCGCATTGGGGAACTTATGTTGTTTTAAGCTGTATCCAAACCCATTGGTTCTTAAATATATACGGCAGTGACGTCACAATGACGCATGGGGGAGCTTATGTTGTTTTAAGCTGTATCCAAACCTATTGATTCTTAAATACATACGAAAGTGACGTCAGTATGATGCATTGGGGAACTTATGTTGTTTTAAGCTGTATCCAAACCCATTGGTTCTTAAATACATACGACAGTGACGTCATAATGACGCATTACGAAACTTATGTTGTTTTAAGCTTTATCCAAACCTATTGGTTCTTAAATACATACGACAGTGACGTCACAATGATGCATTAAGAAACTTATGTTGTTTTAAGCTGTATCCAAACCCATTGGTTCTTTAATACATACGACAGTGACGTCACAATGACGCATGGGGCAACTTATGTTGTTTTAAGCTGTATCCAAACCCATTGGTTCTTAAATACATACGACAGTGACGTCACAATGACGCATAGTGGAACTTATGTTGTTTTAAGCTGTATCCAAACCCATTGGTTCTTAAATACATACGACAGTGACGTCACAATGCGCATTGGGGAACTAATATATAAATAGCGCATACTTTAACAATAGACGGCATTATATAGCGCATACTATAACAAAATACGGCATTATATAGCACAAACTATATTATTAAACTGTATTATATAGCGCATACTATAACAATAGACGGCATTATATAGCACAAACTATATTATTAAACTGTATTATATAGCGCATACTATAACAAAATACGGCATTATATAGCACAAACTATATTATTAAACTGTATTATATAGCGCATACTATAACAATAGACGGCATTATATAGCGCATACTATAACAATAGACTGCATTATATAGCGCATACTATAACAAAATACGGCACTATATAGCGCATACTCTAACAATGAACGGCATTATATAGCGCATACTATAATTATAGACGGCATTATAAAGCGCATACTCTAACAATGAACGACATTATATAGCGCATAATATAACAATAGACGGCATTATATAGCGCATACTATAACAATAGACTGCATTATATAGCGCATACTTATCAATAGGCGGCACTATATAGCGCATACCATAACAATAGACGGCATTATATAGCGCATACTATAACAATAGACGGTATTATATAGCGCATACTATAACAATAGACGGCACTATATAGCGCATACTATAACAATAGACGGCATTATATAGCGCAAACTATAACGATTGACTGTATTATATAGCGCATACTATAACGATAGACTGCATTTTATAGCGCATACTATAACAATAGACTGCATTATATAGCGCATACTATAACAATAGACTGCACTATATAGCGCATACTTTAACAATAGACGGCATTATATAGCGCATACTATAACAATAGACGGCACTATATAGCGCATACTTTAACAATAGACGGCATTATATAGCGCATACTATAACAATAGACGGCATTATATAGCGCATACTTTAACAATAGACGGCATTATATAGCGCATACTTTAACAATAGACGGCATTATATAGCGCATACTTTAACAATAGACGGCATTATATAGCGCATACTTTAACAATAGACTTCATTATATAGCGCATACTTTAACAATAGACGGCATTATATAGCGCATACTTTAACAATAGACGGCATTATATAGCACATACTTTAACAATAGACGGCATTATATAGCGCATACTTTAACAATAGACGGCATTATACAGCGCATACTATAACAATAGACTGCATTATATAGCGCAAACTATAACAATGAACTGCATTATATAGCGCATACTATAACAATAGACGGCACTATATAGCGCATACTTTAACAATAGACGGCATTATATAGCGCATACTATAACAATAGACGGCACTATATAGCGCATACTTTAACAATAGACGGCATTATATAGCGCATACTATAACAATAGACGGCACTATATAGCGCATACTTTAACAATAGACGGCATTATATAGCGCATACTTTAACAATAGACGGCATTATATAGCGCATACTTTAACAATAGACGGCATTATATAGCGCATACTTTAACAATAGACGGCATTATACAGCGCATACTATAACAATAGACTGCATTATATAGCGCAAACTATAACAATGAACGGCATTATATAGCGCATACTATCATTATAGGCGGCATGATATAGCGCGTACTATAATTATAGACGGCATTATATAGCGCATAATATAACAATAAGACTTGGTTACTTTAATTAAACAACACATATCCTACAGATAATTTAATTGTGATTGTTTGGCCTCAATGCTTGGTTAAAATTAAATCGTAACAAAATAAGCACGAGGACCTAGGTTATTATTGCAAAAAGATTCCGATATTTCAATTTATTTGGTTGCGTACGAAACTATTCATAAGTGTACTTTTATTGTTGTTCATAAAAGTAGCTACAGACAAGGTGGTAGTGGAAACGATCTTCCAAACCTCTTTTGTCACATAAAGTACAATATCTTTCTTCATAATGAATATTATTTAAGCGACCTATTTCAATGGGAAATATTTATGTTCATAGTTTTAGTCTACAAAAAGATAAGGCTTTTTCTTGAGGGGATCAATTCAAAGTAAGGCTCCAACTGCATTTGCTCGACCTTTATGACACGCTTCCAAAACAATAACTTTGGTTTTTGCGGTATTAACTTTAAGTCTCAATAATGCACACTCACTTTCAGAAAAAGTATTTTTGAATGTCAGAATGTGTTCGGCCAGTACTTTAGTAAAATCTTCAAAGAGCAGTACCAATATTTTGAACGTTCGCTGTTGGTTCTTTGATTTTGAAGTCAATACAGCCGAACCCCCTTGGCTCGAACTCGCTTGGCTCGAATTCCTCGTTGGCTCGAAATATATGTAGAGGGCTGAATTGTGTATACTGAATGTTAACAATCCCGTACTCAACGAATAAGATACAAAAATGTAACCAAATAACTCAAACAAATACATTATCGGTAGTAATAAATCCAGCTTTGTTATTGATGACTTGGTGCTGAACACTACACTTTGTGATCATGAGTCGCACGTTTAGGACTGCGTTAAATGACTTAAAGATAACTTAATATAGTGAATAGGCGGTAACTTGCGGGATCTAACCTTCGCCTTTGTAAATTGAAATTAAGTAGCAAGTTGTTCAATGTCCGAATACCACTCCAGAATCAAATATCAGGTTGAAAAGTTTAGTATAATTTGGTAAGGGTAAGTGTTGAATGTATTCATTATGTATCCATCTGATAAGCTAGATGCTTTACCATCCTTGTATTTCATTATCAAATTTTATTTTACTTTCGGTAAAAGGGGAGTTTAATATTACATCATTGTCTGTTTAGTCAGGGATTATTATGTAAATGAACGATTGAGACCAAACTATTTATATCTTGTAGACTGTTTGAATCAAAGTTAGTTAGGAACCCCAAAATGGCATTTTGGATGCGATCGGCAGTTAAAATTGACTTCGTTAGCCACAGTTGAATGTTATGCGAAGTAATTTGCGCCCGTCAGAAAAAAAGTCTGTCAACATCACAATTTTTCGAACGTATTAAGATATTTTAGCATTTCTCAAGACAAAAGTTTTATAGTCTATAACCGAGGTGTCCCGAAAAGTGAATTGACCTATGTTTTTTGACGGAAGAATACCTTCCAATTAAAGCTGCACTCTCACTGATTGAACGTTTTGACAACTTTTTATTATTTGTCTTGGAACGAGCCAATTTTTGCGAAAATCCATGGAAACCAGTTATATAAGACTGCTGACAAAAAAAAAATCGCAGATTTTTATATTTAAGTTCAAAAACTGATGTTTTATGCATTTTTCTTAAACCGTTAGAAATTAATTTTCGAACAGAAATATGAAAATCTACGATGTGATTTTTTGTCAGCAATCTTATATCATTGGTTCGCAGATATTTATGCAAAAATTTGCTCTTTCCAAGACAAAAAATATAAAAGTTGTAAAACCGGCAAATCTTTGAGAGTGCAGCTTTAAGAGCTGTAAGTCATTAAGTGTTATGTTTTGAGAGAGACACTGAGTCCACTCGATAGTGTTAAACTATGCTTTATTCTATTACAACTGCCAATATATTATGGTAGGGGCGTGGCTATCTGTAAGGTTCTAGGCATGCACACTGCGTACAGTGTGATCATGAGTATAACAATTATTTTTACAAATATCTTATACAGTTCGGCCAATCAGATGAAGGCCTTTGGCTCGTGATACTCTGATATTTCGGTTTGCTTGTCGCAAATAATGCTCAGGATTAACAGTATTAATATTAAACATATCCAGATATCCCCCGGGTCGGTTACCCTTTTCTGGATTGTTCGGTAGCGGGTCGAGTGAGCAATGCGGCGATCCCAAATGAATCGCTCATTTTCTGACATCGATGTTTGTAACATACGCGTGCTCAATGTCATTCCTTAACAAGCGATAATTGTGCTCCATTGTCATCACTAGCCGATGCCCGAGTGCATACGTAATATAGTGTGAAAAATTATGACCTGATCGAATTCGAAATAAGTATTGATACTTAGGTATGAAATACCAAATCGGGACCGTAATTTTACTTCGGAATAACGATTATTTTGGACTAGTGATTTCGAATTAAAGATCAAAAGTTAAGTTAAACACAGAAGGAGTAAAATCGGAACCGAAAAAATATTTCGAAATAGCGATAATTTCTGATAAACGGTGTTCGGAAAAGGTGTGTTCAACTGTATACTTGCTTTTATTGCTATGTTTAACTATGCCCCATGCATGTTTTAATCTGATTGTCCAGTATAAATTTTGTATTATTATCGTCTGCTTCTGTGTACTTGTCGAAACCCCTTACAAAGAGGTCAAGTGACACTGTAAGTCAAGTCAAGTAGACGTAAACTGTTGAAATGAGTTGATGTCAACCAGTTTGTAATTTTGCTGTATAAGAGTTTATTTAGAAATTTAAGTCTGCAATGTTACAAACATTATAACAGAGCGTGATCTGCATCTGTGTCTGTTTGTGTCAATCGCTGCATTTATACATTCTTAATTTGAAACTTAAAAAAATGGTCATAATCCATGTGCACATCTGTCTATTCTATATTCCTGTTATTGATTAAAACAATGTCAATTACTTAAAAAAACATAACTTAATAACACAATTATTAACATTTCATATTTTTCAGCTCATATTTGTTACTTTAAATAATAAAAAATCACTTGCTATTTATCATTCCTGACAGAACATTAATCATGTGAACAACATAAGTTAAAACAATTTTCTTCCATTATGAAACAACATAAGTATTTGCGCTTTTGAATTAAAAAAAAAACACACAAAACTTTTAACAGTTGCAATTCACTCCTTACGGCTATTCACATTGCAACTTTTGCAAACCTTAGTATTTGAACTTTCAATTTTTGCTCACAAATACTTCCCTAAGGTGCAAATCACTCCTTACGGCTATTGTCATTGCAACTTTTGCGCACCTAATTATTTGAACTTTTGCTTTTTGTTTACACATACTTTTCACAGGTGCAAATCACTTCTTACGGCTATTGACATTGCAACTTTTGCAAACATTAGTATTTTAACTTTTGCTTTCTGTTTACTAATGCTTTCCACAGGTGCATATCACTTCTTACATTCTTGACATTGCAACTTTTGCATACCTTATTATTTTATTTGAACGTTTTGCTTTTTGTTTACAAATGTTTCATAGAAGTGCAAATCACTTCCTACAGCTATTGATATTGCAACGTTTGCAAACCCTTGTATTTGAACTTGCGATTTTTGCTAATAATTACTTTCCACAGGTGCAAAACACTCATAATGGCTATTGACATTGTATTTTTTGCCAACCTTAGTATTAAACGTTGCGAGTTTTGTTAACAACCACTTCCCACAGGTGAAAGTCACTCTTCCTTACAAAACACTAACTGTACATTGCTATGGATCGATTTAGAGCGAGCCTTTTTTGCTGTGACCTACAGACATTTTGTACTTGTTTTAAGTCAACATTCGAAGCAAAATGTTGCCTTCCGATGTAGCATTTATATCGTAATTTTATCACGTGGTAGACACACATTGTAAAAAGAGGCGCTTTGTTCACAGTTTTGATCCTGTTTTTATCTCAGTCTTATTCAAGTAGTGCTGAAATATCGATTACAGGTTTCTAATAAATGATATCTCTCAAATGTTTCATCCATCCAAAACAAATTTAAAAGCATAATCACGGTTTGCATCTGTATTAATACAAAATATCATATATGCCTACCAAATTCCTTTTTCATATCCAACAGTGAAAATACAACACACCGTATTGAAAAATCCGTATCATGATACTGCCGTTTTCTGATTCCGTATCATGCGAGTACCGTGTGTAATCTCGGAACTACTTTCGCGTTGCTAAAATAGCGTGACCAAAAACATTGGTAAAACCTGTCAACTTTTAAATACATTAAATTATCTAACTTTACTCACGCTCCAGAAGTATGTAAATATTCAGAAACATGGTTCTTATGTTTTTCAGAGAACCGTGAGGATAAGCACGAAGCAGAGAACACTTCCAATTTTACTAGACAGCTACTAAGTGAACTAGTTGTTTGCCATTTCGTTCATAAATTGTTGCATTATCAATGTTTATAATCACAAAATATAAGCAGCACGCCAATACAAAGAAGAAGGCGAATTCGCGTCATCGATAGAAAAACGATTGACTCACGAACATCCCTCAATTCTGCATATTATGATCGTCAAAAAATCCCACGAATGTTTACTTATTTTAAAATGGCCGCGTTACGTCTACAGGAAATGATGATTAGTGTATACTCGTTGAATAAGTACCGTTGTTTTTGTTGTTGTTTTTTGTACTGTAGCATTTAACAATTGTTTTCGTATTAGCAATTTATTTAATTTTGCTATTATTGACTTCGTTTCGCTGTAGTAGCCTCCCTTGGCTTCATAACACAAAACTAGAGATAGCTGACCATATAAAAAATAATCGGGGAATCAAAAACTAAACCGTCCGCGGACGCTTAAAATAGAAACGATTTGGTATGGGCTTATAACTAAACCGCAATATTGCATGCGAATCTATTTTGGAAAACTGACTTCACAACTGGTGGATCCTTGCCCCTGTTGACGTGTTTGGGTTAAGAATACAGTTGTAAAACAATATCTCAATCCGATATCTTTGATCTAAAGTATTCTTGAAACAAATTCATATTCTCCAAAATACTTTATACAATAAGTTGCTCTTTGTAACGATTCTTTGCGGCAACATTGATATATAGTAATACTACATGCCTAACTGTTAAAAGTCTAGACAAAGGTTATTGCAGAAGCAAGGAAATTTCCGCTTTATATGTACCATGGAACGTATTTGGGCTCCGATGTAACCTATCAATGTCACAGAAACCGATTTTTATGTAGCATTATCTGGATATACAGTTGTAAAATGGTGCCGGGTTTTGCAAGATTTCTTGGAGCCTTGATTTTGATGTAGCATTTTCTGGATTAACAGTTGTAAAATGGTGCCGTGTTTTGCAAGATTTCTTGGAGCCTTGATTTTGATGTAGCATTTTCTGAATATACAGTTGTAAAATGGTGCCGTGTTTTGCAAGATTTCTTGGAGCCTTGATTTTGATGTAGCATTTTCTGGATATACAGTTGTAAAATGGTGCCGGGTTTTGCAAGATTTATTGGAGCCTTGATTTTGATGTAGCATTTTCAGGATATACAGTTGTAAAATGGTGCCGGGTTTTGCAAGATTCCTTGGAGCCTTGATTTTGATGTAGCATTTTCTGGATATACAGTTGTAAAATGGTGCCGTGTTTTGCAAGATTTCTTGGAGCCTTGATTTTGATGTAGCATTTTCTGGATATACAGTTGTAAAATGGTGCCGTGTTTTGCAAGATTTCTTGGAGCCTTGATTTAGATGTAGCATTTTCTGGATATACAGTTGTAAAATGGTGCCGGGTGTTGCAAGATTTCTTGGAGCCTTGATTTTGATGTAGCATTTTCAGGATATACAGTTGTAAAATGGTGCCGGGTTTTGCAAGATTTATTGGAGCCTTGATTTTGATGTAGCATTTTCTGGATATACAGTTGTAAAATGGTGCCGTGTTTTGCAAGATTTCTTGGAGCCTTGATTTTGATGTAGCATTTTCAGGATACACAGTTGTAAACTGGTGCCGGGTTTTGCAAGATTTCTTTGAGCCTTGATTTTGATGTAGCATTTTCAGGATATACAGTTGTAAAATGGTGCCGTGTTTTACAAGATTTCTTGGAGTCTTGATTTTCATGTAGCATTTTCAGGATATACAGTTGTAAAATAGTGCAGGGTTTTGCAAGATTTCTGCAAAAATTCTTGAAGCTTTGATTTCTATGTAGAATTTTTTATTTCAAACATTTATGGATTTATAAATTTCTACTAATAAGAATATTGTTACAAATATTCATACAATTCACTCGCAATACAATAATGCGAGTAGTAACAATTTATCTCCCTTTCACAGACGTCGGTTACTTCTATTATTTCAACACAGCGTGTCGATACTCATATTGTCAATGTTCATGTTATTAACAAAGTCTGAAGTTCAAGCCCGCTGTATTCTGCATTCGTCGTCGTTTTTTTGTTGTTGTTGTTGTCGTCGTTGTCGTTTTGTTGTTGTTGTTGTTGTTGTTGTTGTCGTCGTCGTCATGGTTTTGTTGTTGTCGACGTCGTTGTTGTTGTTGTTGTCGTCGTTGTCGTTTTGTTGTTGTTGTCGTCGTCGTTGTTGTTGTTGTCGTTTTGTTGTTGTTGTCGTCGTCGTTGTCGTTTTGTTGTTGTCGTCGTCGTCGTCGTTGTTGTTGTTGTTGCTGTTGTTGTTGTGTTTTTAAAGGTCTGCCCGCGCTCTATTATGGCTGTATTATGCATTGACCGCGCCATTCCCCATGTGTGATAAAACAAATTAATCCAAAGGGGGTGATTTGCTCAAATCGGTTGATAGGATATTTGTCAAACGAGTAATTTTGTACCGTAAATGCCGCTAGACCTGCTATAAGGGCAAGGGAAAATAGATGTCATTTCAGGAGGGGAATGGGGCCTACTTTCGGCCCAAAAAGGGGCAGAAACACTGCATGATCATGCAACCTTAATTGCAGTTCAACGTCGTCTCCACTCTGGTTGACATAATTAAGCTATACACCTAACTCGGTAATATCACGTGATAACACCGACTAGCCAATCACGCATATCTAATGAATTCTACTAGGTAGACATACCAAGTAACCTTTTTAAATGGAAAAATACGAAATAACTGCTAAACTTAAATAAATTGTAAACTATGTGGTACTTCAGTTAGTAAGTTTCAATGCATTGTACACATCAATACCAAGTTTATGACAGTTTTCTACAATTTCCTTTTTTTCTTGCAAAGTGATCATCTTGATCACATTTGCTTTAAAGCTGCACTCTCATAGATTGAACGTTTTGACAACTTTTTTTTTTTTTTGTCTTGGACCAACGGACTATAAAAACATCTTTTAATTTGCCTCTTTTTCTTCTTCCTTCTTTTCTCATCCTTTTTCGTCTACTGTCATACAGTTGATTAATTTGGATTATTACTTTTTTAATATAGGTAATTGCATTTAAAGTCTCTCATTCAATCACCTGTATTTAAAACATGATTTAATATGAGCTTGTGTATAACAATACTCATAACTTCATTACTAATATCTGCCTCAAATGCTAATTGTAATTTATCATAACAGGGAAAGGAGCTCTATTAATAAGGTTTTTCTCTACTGTTCCAATACTGAAATTTGATTATGATTTGTATAGAAATGTTGATTAAATTTGCTCAATAAAATATGTAAAAGTAACCCGAACTAACTGTTGTTGTTTTTCAGTCCTAATCATATCTCAGAGAAAATTATCAATGTTTTACAAAATGCATTTTGAGCAATGAAAACGTGCAACAGAAAATATTTTTCTATTTCCAGAGGCAGTTAAGTGAATTGATGGGATTAGTGAAAAGAGTCCTTATATATATAGATTTAAAGTGTTCATGACAGACTCCCACCACCCTGCCTAAAGTGACAGATAAGATGGGGAATCTTTGTACGAAATACAACGAACATAAAGACGTCAAACTTTTACTGCTAGGTAGGCACACAGTTAAATCATTCAAATAAGATTGTTGACCGGTATTTTTACAAGTGTTATGTATCATAGCAAATATAAGAGTTCAAGTGTTGGGAATCGGTTCCAGTTTGGACACAGCATAATCATTGATACGGTACATTAAATTCAATAGCTTGAAATTCACCTTTTTAACAAATTTCGTTTATAATCTATCATCGGAACATCACTACCAAATTTAATTAAAATTATGTATATACGAATTCGTATACTCAGTAGATTGGAACATATTTAACATACAAATTGTATTTCCTAAAGTTACACCATAGCTTAGCATATCGTAAGAATCTCCTAACTCTTCTCTTTTAATTACTAAAAATCAATTCATGGTATATGAGTCATACAAAACACAAAGATCAAACGAACCGGGTAAATGACGCATGCATTTTTTTGTGACGAACAGCTGATCCTTGAACTGTCTTTGAGACAAGTGGGGTCATTAGCTAGAACTAAAATATCGATTACTAACGAGGGTATGTCTCTGGATAAAGCCTGAAATGAAATATTAATACTTTTATTACTATAATAGGTTTCTCAAAATAAGTCCCTTATTACAAATTCATGCTCAGTACACTATTTTTGTTTGATTTTAAATTGAAGCATACTTTCCTGTTTAATGAAACATTTAAAGGAGAATATATTGACCAACGTTTGTAAGAATGATGTTTAAGTAATTTATTTGGGTAAAATTATAAAAGGTTACTTGATCTTTTTGAGAAAATTGGCGGGTGTGTGTGTGTGTGGGGGGGGGGGGGGCGTATGAAAGATCATAGTTGATTTTTGTCGTACATATGAAATATATTTTTGTCATAATTTCATTATTTTGCAAAATATTTCATTGAATTGAACTTAAGGCAGTATTATAAATGAACACAAAGTTGAGGACGGAAATCCAAGTGTTTCCATTTATGACGTTTGTAAAGATTACAGATTATTGACTTAAGTTTTGACTAAAATCCTTTATGGAAGCGGGCCCTATGTTTTTGTTTTATTTCAGTGTGTTAATTTCAATACAGTAATGTGAACGGTTAATTCAGTACGGCAAATTGTTAATTCAGATCGCAGATTGTCATATTTCCGTTCCAAATATGATGTTTTATTTTTCTTCAACCGTTAGTAGAAATATGAAAATCTTCGATCTAATCTTTTGTCAGCAGTCTTATATCACTGGTTTGCAGATATTTACGCAAAAATTTTCATTCTAAGACAAAAAAAAATAAAAAAAAGTTGGAAAAATGGTAAATCTGTGAGAGTGCAGTCTGGTGAAAGTTTCTATAATAACCTTGATCGATTTTAGACCGAAAATGAAACTATCTTAGTGTCATATTCTCTTTTTCTTAATAGATATTTTAGAGAATTGAACTTTCACAAGTATTAAAAAATGCAGAAATAAGAAACCCGTTGACTC